>NC_056732.1:1019642804-1019672804 GCF_019279795.1 Protopterus annectens | reverse complement strand
ATTTGTAAATTTTCATAACTTACCAAATTACAGATAGGTTATCTGACATCTGAGTAACATGTACATGTGTAGGAATCCTATTTATTACTGCTGCGCATCTGTATGATTAGTTTACAGCTGTGAGGCAGGTCTGCTCATCTGGCAGTTTCATAACCTGATGTTTTTTCAGGATTAGTCTCTCATTTAATCTCACATGTATTGACCTAGAATGATATGATTCAAGTCTCAGCATTAACCTCTTTAAGATAGTTTCTCCCATGTGGAAAAATACTCAGATCTCAGCCAAAGCAGTTGAAAAACATTTGAGTATTTTGGTAGTTAACAAGTGAAAGCTATTCAACTGACAGCTGAAATATTGCAACACAAATATACCACAGTTAGGCTAGCATGTCAGTCACTGACCTGATGTATATCACAGTGAACTGTCAGATAACTCTTTCTGAAGCAATATTGTATAATACAGTCAGAAACATTCAAGTTCACAGGCAGAGGCAGCCACATCCACACGCTTTAACAGCTAGACATCTGAAGCCATGGTAATTACATACATTTGAGCTTCAAAATACATATCCTTTCAAAAATCCATGATAACAGAAATCGTATTATTCCAATAAATTTCTAAGTTTATAAGAGCACTACTTAAAATCTGTCCTTATTTTATCCTTTGTTTGGATTTCTTATTCCAAAAGGTGGACAGGTTGGTGCCATTTATTATCTATCAGCTTTTTTTTGAGTCGAAAGATATGCAAAACCTCTTTTAACTACTGCTGCTGCCACCAATTGATTGCTCTCACTTTTCCAAATCAAACATGCACGCGCGCACACACATAAGCACACACACTTTAGCTCTCATTCACACAAGCATGCATACATTCCCAGGCACACACAGAAACATAGACATGCATACACATGCACACACGTACTTACTTGTCTTTCTTTTTTATGCTTATTTTACTTTTACATTTGCTAAACAGCAAATGCCCTGTTTAGTCAGTGTAAAATAACAGCTCCAGTGATCTCACTCGTACTCTCGTGCAGGCATATGTTCACACACACACACATAAACTAACACACATACACGCTGTCTTAGTTTTTTTTTTCTTCTTTTAGCCTGGGTAAACAGTAAAACTGCTGCTTAGCCAGTGTAAAATAATACTCCGAGCTCCATTAACATGCTGCCATGAATGGACATTAAATCCTCGCTGGCATCTCAAGTGTACAGATTTTCGCAGAAAGTAGAGATTTTGCCTTGTATTTTAGGTCTGTTCTCATAATGTGTGGTTTGCTGGCAAATGACTAGGGATTGAAGTCACTAAACTTCTTACAGAAAATGGGAACATAAAATCAGGGTTAAAGCAGCTGTTTAAATTTATAAGAGCAACATTTAAAATCGATCCCTAAGTGTTGCTTGCTAAAGAGCCCTGGCTCCACTCTAGCATGAGAAGCAAGTAGAAAAAATAATCCTTCAAGAAAATAGATGTGTCCGGAAACTGCACTTGTAAGACAAGTTCCCAGAGTTGTTCTGGGTCACATTTTTATTTGCTGCAAGGCAGATTTAACATAATCAAAGAAGAAGTAATTCATGAAGGCATTTCCTTGACAAAAGGACTAAAACAATGAGTGAGAAGGTCACTGAAAAACCAATCAGTAAAAACAAAATGAAAACTCCAGCAAAGCTAGAACTTCCACTGAGTGACCTCCCAAACCTCTTGTATCAGAGGCACATGGGATATATGCAAATGATCCTTATGAACATCAGGTGTTTCAGCTAATTGGCGATTCTGAATGCCCATGACTTGTGTCGATTTAATGGAAAATTTCAGGCCAATAAAGCCAAACCCCACTAGCTGTGGATATGCATATTTCAGCCTTGTTATGACCTCATCAGCACAGCACAAGCAGAGTGTTTGACTAAGCATTAGAAACACACTCATGTGCCTCTGATACAAGAGGTTTGGGAGGTCACTCAGTGGAAGTTCTAGCTTTGCTGGAGTTTTCATTTTGTTTTTACTGATTGGTTTTTCAGTGACCTTCTCACTCATTGTTTTAGTTTGTTTGGGATATTTTTGCAGTGACCCTAATGATAATGGACATGAGCTGGGTATAACAACCCTGTGTTTCTAATGCTTAGTCAGACACACTGCTTGTGCAGTGCTGATGAGGTCATAACAAGGCTGAAATATGCATATCCACAGCTAGTGGGGATTGGCTTTATTAGCCTGAAAGTGTCCAATAAAACAACAAAACAAGGTCATGAGCATTCAGAATCACCAGTTAGCTGAAGCACCTGATGTTCATAAGGATCATTTGCATATATCCTATGTGCCTCTGATACAAGAGGTTTGGCAGGTCACTCAGTGAAAGTTCTAGCTTTGCTGGAGTTTTCATTTTGTTTTTACTGATTGGTTTTTGAGTGACCTTCTCACTCATTGTTTTAGTTTGTTGTTTGGGATATTTTTGCAGTGACCCTAATGATAATGGACATCAGCTGGGTATAACAACCCTGTGTTTCTAATGCTTAGTCAAACACTGTGCTTGGCTTTATTGGCCTGAAATTGTCATGGGCATTCAGAATCACCAGTTAGCTGAAACACCTGATGTTCATAAGGATCATTTGCAAATATCCCATGTGCCTCTGATACAAGAGGTTTGGGAGGTCACTCAGTAGAAGTTCTAGCTTTGCTGGAGTTTTCATTTTCTTTTTACTGGACAAAAGGACTGGAAGAGTGTGGTTCATGGGTGGTCCTTCAGCAGCAACAGAGGGAGCAGTGAAAAATAGCAAAGGGCATTATTACTAAGCTGTTCTAGCGCCCTTTAGAGTTTGTGCTGCTCTGCGAGATTATTATAGGCTTAAAGATGTTTCACTGTACCAGAGCTGTTAGAACAGGAAATGAAAGAAACAGTCAAAATCAGTGTTTAATTTTGCAGTATGACTATACTACAGTGGTACAATGAAAAAAAAGGGAAGAAATTGTTTTGGTGGTCTAGTCTTGCTGTAAATACTTGACTTGTGCACTGCAGCTCTTGCCAAGTTTAGGCTTTACTCTGCATTATTCCAGTCAGTGCTGGGATATTGGAAGAGACACCTTAATGTCCCAGTGCCCTTTCTTGGGTCTGTTTTATACTTAGGCCTTCCAACCCCCTCCTTCCCCATCTCCTCTGCAATCCAAATACTCCTTCCCCATCTCCTGTGCAAGGCTGGGTGGATGATGTAATATTTTTTCTTGACTGTATTGAAAAACATGCTTTCTGAAAAAACAAACTGGAAATTATTCAGAAATCCAAAACTGTCATGTCGTTTTGTAGTAAGATCTGCAAAGCAGAAAAAATGCAGTATCAGGTCCTTAAAAAATAACATTCGCAGCTTTAACAATTATAAACTAATAGCACTGCTTGTTACCCTGTCTTTATTTACATTTTTCCATGAAATAAACATATGGTACTAATCAACTCTTGTAAGTCTGTAAGCAAACAGATAATGTACTGTGGTGAAATAGACCTATGTTACTAATAAACTCTTGCAAACATGTAAGTGAACTGATAATGTACTACAGTGAAATGGAAAGGCTGTAACTTCATCATTAAATTAAACAAAAATCTCAGCAGCATTGCTTTTCCCTGTCATGTCCTCATATGAAAGTAAAGTAGTATTCTGACACTGTATTAATATTTCAACATTTTGTGCATTTCTTCATCTTTATAAAATTAATCTGCTAAATTTTCTAAATTTACTTTGTGACCCTCAAATAGTAATTTACAAAAGAATTTCTACAGTGTGCAGGTCTCTGCCCACTGCCTTAGATATAGCTTTTCTTTTAGCTGATGTCATTTAACTCTTTCAGTACTACTGAATGCTGCAAGAATTTATCATTACTGTCTAGTTTTCTTGGATAAGTAATAATAACTATTACTGCATAAAACTAATAATATTAAATTGATTTTTACCATACTGTTTTAAGACATACAGCACTGTCTTTATTTCAGCTTACTTAATTGACCTGTAATCTGATAACTCAGTTATGTAAGTCTATGCATCTGGTGTGCTTTGTAAACTAAAATTTCTACATGAAATATATAAAATCTTGAACCATTCACATATACACATGTATTACTAGTATTGAACGGATATGATTTTGGAATTTTACTTGTCTGTCCTTTATACAAGTATGTGAAATTTTGTGAAATTTCTTCATATAGTAAAATTACATTGCATTCTTTTCCTAACGTGGGATTTGAACCTGTGGCTTTAATGATGCACAGTATTTATGCTGCATCCTTTTCTCGCACAGGATCTGAATTTTTGACTGTACTGTAGCTTTTAAAATGTAACATTGACTTTAAATTCTATATTATGTCTAACAAACCGTCATTTATTATCTGTAAATGCTTTTCTGTTTCTGTCAGTATCAAGATATGCATTGCAACACTTTACTTCCATAATTCAAACGTCTTAATGTCTGCTAAACAAAACAGTAACAAAAATTAATTTGCCAGATTTGTAACTGTAAACCCTTTTTTTTCTACAAATTAATTTGACTGTCATTTCTGATGCATCATACAGAACATGTGCTTCCAGAATGGTAAGTATGTATGCCAATTTTAAATCTAGTACTAGCCTGAAACTGTTACCTTTTTTCTTAATGTGGCCATAAAAGAGAATTGAAATCTCCTTTACCGTCTGTCTTTGCTTTTCCTGAAAATAAGATACTGGGCAGGATTCACGAAGCCTCTGTGTAAGAGTTACAAGTCTTACACAGAGGCTGCACTTAAACAGTGTGACGTCCGCATGCCATGCATATTCATGAGGGCATGCTGACTCACACCCAAGGCTAACATGGTCCGTGTAAGAAAGTAGGGGGCGTGTCCATAGGGCAAGCCCTGCAAACTGACACGCCCCCAGAAGAGTAACAGTCCCGAAAGTAAACCCCCACGACAGAGTCCGCGTAAATGTCAATAAACACAACACATGCCCCCCACAGACTATAAACATAAAATGTAAAAATGAACATGTTATATATTTTTTATAAGTTTTAAAGATGTTTGCTCGTGATTGTGCTCGTTTGCACAGGCGTGCCCGTTGCTTAGCCACAGTTAGCAGTCAGTGGAAAAGCATATAAGATCTAAATATGCAAAGTAAGCCAAGAAGCAATAGCATAGCGGTAGTGACGTCGGCTGAAGAGGAGGCAGTCATGGTTCGAGCCCCCACAACATCAATTTTTATTTGTAGTGAAATAAGCACAAAACAATTCCCTGACATATATGTACATATATAAAATTATATTTTATGTAAAATGTAATAAAATGTGCCATGTATTTTGAAGAAATGTGTGATAATAAAAAAAAAATGTCAGAAATGCTTATAGCTGAGCTACACTCTAACAAGCTGAGTATATTTGCCCGTAGGTGAGCAGTGGTTTAACAGGTGTAAAATGAGTGCCAGGGGTTGAGCAGCATGTTAACACGCTGAAACTGTGTTCCCGTAGCTGAGCTGAGCATAATATGCTTGCTGACAGCCAAATGACGCGTAAACCAGCGTAGCCCGTTTGCGCGGAGCTGCGCACCGCGCCAAGCTAACCGGCGGGCAACGTTGAGCAAGCTGTATCAAAACTGCCTTTACACAGACACACCACTTAGCCTGTGTAGACAGTCATAAAATATAAAAAGCAAAGGCCAGGCTCAAACTCAGGATACCATGCACCATAGTCAAAGTACTGAACCACTAAGCCATGACAGTTGCCCTTAGAAATGCAGTAATAGCATATATATAGGAATGAATGGAAAGAGAAGCATGACAAAGCAGGTTTTGTGAAGCGGATACATTTCCAAAATGGCCAATCACAGATAAGTGCGGGAAAAATGGCATATATAAGCCCCATAGGCGGGAATACACAGCATAACTGATTGTGGAATCGATTTGCAGTCAGGATGGCAGGTGTAGGAGAGGGTAGTTGCTTCCAAGCAGAGAGGTGGGGCATTGAGGAGTCCAAATATATGGTTTGGCTCCTCGTCCACGATCATGAGGCCCAACTCATGCAGGGCCAGGTCCTGTGGGGAGCCTACAAGGCTGAGGCATTGGACCGGTTGGCACATGATCTCACCAGTGCCACAGGAATACCAAGGACTGATCAACAGGTCCATCACCACCATGCGGACCTGAAGAGATGGAAGCAGGACCAACTGAACCGTTGGATCCAGGAGGCCCGGCAAATGCCCAACGCCCCACTACTGAGTAAGTTATATGTAATTATTTATGTAGAAAGTTAACCTAGCTGATATTATGGAGATGTGTATTCCAATATTACTTCATTTATATTACAGCTGCAGGTGTCCGTTCCGCGAATCGTCGAGCCTATGCTGATAGGTTTGTGCGGTTGCGCCACCAGGCAGGTTAGTAATTCTCTCCCTGTAACTGTTAAAAAAAATATAAGTATGACAGCTTGCAAAAGAGTGCAGTGTAGTCACCTATTAATATAAAGTGCAAGTAACAGTGTAAGAGAGATTCTGCTAGTACTGTGTGATTACATAAGTGTGATGCAGCCTGTAATCCAAAAATAAAAATGAAACAAGTCTGAAATAAAGATGTTCCACCTGTAATGTAATAGTACATAACCTGCAGCAGGCTGAAAATTACAGCTACACAAGCTGAGTAAAACACATGTGTGAAATCCTGTTTGCACTTATTTTTAAAATCGTTTTTTTCTCAAAACTTGCATTTTATCTGTCTTTGGCCTAGCACTCTTGTGTGGGGTCATTTACTGCAATGTTATAACTTGCTGATACTTGTTAACCTCTGCTATCTCCGAAAAAACAAAAAAAATCTTGCTTTTTTCCCACTTTTCTGAGATTTAAAAAAGTTCAGTTACAGGCTTGCTGTTCTTGAACTGTTTGTAAGTTTCTGTGAGGCCATTTTTTGCTTGGGCTAAAGGAAAGTCTCTCTGTGGATCAGTGGCAGTGAAAAACATTGAGCAGCCTGCCTGCCCCTGTGGGAGTGGTTACTGACTTGAAACTGTAGTTTTATTGGCCATTCTGGGTCAATTCCAAAACTCCTTCATCTTCCTCTCTTAAAACCTGGTTGCCTCGTGGTTTAGGCATCTTTTCAGGCTTGTTGGCTGTTGGTGAAGCACCCACCAAGAGGAGAAATTGCTGAGAGAAGAAAGGAGCCACTTTTGAGACTTTTCTTTTCCCGTTTATTTGCTAAGTTTTTTTGCATAGCCGCCTATTTTGAGCATTTTCTGGCTTGTTAAATTTGATTTCTGCATTAGTAACTGTATTTAGAGCACGACCTAGAGCTGTTTACTGAATTTCCTGTTTGCACTTATTTTTAAAATCGTTTTTTTCTCAAAACTTGCATTTTATCTGTCTTTGGCCTAGCACTCTTGTGTGGGGTCATTTACTGCACTGTTATAACTTGCTGATACTTGTTAACCTCTGCTATCTCTGAGAAAACAAAAAAAAAAAATCTTGCTTTTTTCCCACTGTAACCGGCGGGCAACGTTGAGCAAGCTGTATCAAAACTGCCTTTACACAGACACACCACTTAGCCTGTGTAGACAGTCATAAAATATAAAAAGCAAAGGCCAGGCTCAAACTCAGGATACCATGCACCATAGTCAAAGTACTGAACCACTAAGCCATGACAGTTGCCCTTAGAAATGCAGTAATAGCATATATATAGGAATGAATGGAAAGAGAAGCATGACAAAGCAGGTTTTGTGAAGCGGATACATTTCCAAAATGGCCAATCACAGATAAGTGCGGGAAAAATGGCATATATAAGCCCCATAGGCGGGAATACACAGCATAACTGATTGTGGAATCGATTTGCAGTCAGGATGGCAGGTGTAGGAGAGGGTAGTTGCTTCCAAGCAGAGAGGTGGGGCATTGAGGAGTCCAAATATATGGTTTGGCTCCTCGTCCACGATCATGAGGCCCAACTCATGCAGGGCCAGGTCCTGTGGGGAGCCTACAAGGCTGAGGCATTGGACCGGTTGGCACATGATCTCACCAGTGCCACAGGAATACCAAGGACTGATCAACAGGTCCATCACCACCATGCGGACCTGAAGAGATGGAAGCAGGACCAACTGAACCGTTGGATCCAGGAGGCCCGGCAAATGCCCCACGGCCACTACTGAGTAAGTTATATGTAATTATTTATGTAGAAAGTTAACCTAGCTGATATTATGGAGATGTGTATTCCAATATTACTTCATTTATATTACAGCTGCAGGTGTCCGTTCATGAATCGTCGAGCCTATGCTGATAGGTTTGTGCGGTTGCGCCACCAGGCAGGTTAGTAATTCTCTCCCTGTAACTGTTAAAAAAAATATAAGTATGACAGCTTGCAAAAGAGTGCAGTGTAGTCACCTATTAATATAAAGTGCAAGTAACAGTGTAAGAGATTCTGCTAGTACTGTGTGATTACATAAGTGTGATGCAGCCTGTAATCCAAAAATAAAAATGAAACAAGTCTGAAATAAAGATGTTCCACCTGTAATGTAATAGTACATAACCTGCAGCAGGCTGAAAATTACAGCTACACAAGCTGAGTAAAACACATGTGTGAAATCCTGTTTGCACTTATTTTTAAAATCGTTTTTTTCTCAAAACTTGCATTTTATCTGTCTTTGGCCTAGCACTCTTGTGTGGGGTCATTTACTGCAATGTTATAACTTGCTGATACTTGTTAACCTCTGCTATCTCCGAAAAAACAAAAAAAATCTTGCTTTTTTCCCACTTTTCTGAGATTTAATAAAGTTCAGTTACAGGCTTGCTGTTCTTGAACTGTTTGTAAGTTTCTGTGAGGCCATTTTTTGCTTGGGCTAAAGGAAAGTCTCTCTGTGGATCAGTGGCAGTGAAAAACATTGAGCAGCCTGCCTGCCCCTGTGGGAGTGGTTACTGACTTGAAACTGTAGTTTTATTGGCCATTCTGGGTCAATTCCAAAACTCCTTCATCTTCCTCTCTTAAAACCTGGTTGCCTCGTGGTTTAGGCATCTTTTCAGGCTTGTTGGCTGTTGGTGAAGCACCCACCAAGAGGAGAAATCGCTGAGAGAAGAAAGGAGCCACTTTTGAGACTTTTCTTTTCCCGTTTATTTGCTAAGTTTTTTTGCATAGCCGCCTATTTTGAGCATTTTCTGGCTTGTTAAATTTGATTTCTGCATTAGTAACTGTATTTAGAGCACGACCTAGAGCTGTTTACTGAATTTCCTGTTTGCACTTATTTTTAAAATCGTTTTTTCTCAAAACTTGCATTTTATCTGTCTTTGGCCTAGCACTCTTGTGTGGGGTCATTTACTGCACTGTTATAACTTGCTGATACTTGTTAACCTCTGCTATCTCTGAAAAAACAAAAAAAAATCTTGCTTTTTTCCCACTTTTCTGAGATTTAAAAAAGTTCAGTTACAGGCTTGCTGTTCTTGAACTGTTTGTAAGTTTCTGTGAGGCCATTTTTGCTTGGGCTAAAGGAAAGTCTCTCTGTTGATCAGTGGCAGTGAAAAACATTGAGCAGCCTGCCTGCCCCTGTGGGAGTGGTTACTGACTTGAAACTGTAGTTTTATTGGCCATTCTGGGTCAATTCCAAAACTCCTTCATCTTCCTCTCTTAAAACCCTCTTTTGCGTGGTTTTGCGCGTTTTTGAGCATAGCGCAACGGGCAGCGCCGCCTAATTGGGTTTAAACTATTCCTGGCTCCACAAAGTCTGCTCTTCACTTTTTCCCTTAGAACTGCTCTATCTCTCAATTTAAACACCATATTCTCATTCTAAGGCCCTTCACTGGTCCAATTAAGTAATCCTACAAGTTAGCACTATTAAACCATAAGCACTACTTACTCTTATACTCTCTACGATTACCCTGTCCTCTATTGGTCCATCTTAAATTCAGTTTCCCTATTACTCTAGCATGTCCAAAGGTCAGTCAATGGTTTCCTCTCCAGTCCAGCTGGTGAATCTGGGAATTTTGAGGCAATGTTACAGCTGTCTCATGCACACGGACAACCCTCTCCTCCTCCAAACAGGTTCAAATATATGTGAGAGATGCAACTAGTTAGCCAAACTGGAGGCTGAGCTCTCTCATCTCAAAACTGGTGTAACCAGTCAGGAGGAGAAGGTAACCTCACACAACACAATTCCAGTATCACATAGTCCCACCACATCAGCGAACCAAACACATAAATACACAAAAACATACTCGGAGGCTCTAAATAAAAATCTACCTAAGCAACAGAGACCTCCAAAGCAGACATCCAAGCAAACGCTACCTCAAAACAAAACACACACAACACATAACCCACAAAGTCAGTGTGCCAAGCAGTCACAGCCCTTAAGGCTGAATAACACACCTGATACTCTTGTTATAGGTGACTCTATTGTCAGACACACTGGCGTCCCGCTCACCAGGCTGAATAAAGAGAAGGTCACAGTGAGCTGCCTGTCGGGTGCTAGGATCCGACACATAACGCAAGCACTCAGGTCACTCCAAAGCAAATACAAATATGACTCAGTCATTGTACATGCTGGTGTGAATGACCTGAGGCGTACCTCCCTGGACTACATGAAAAGAGACATAGAGGAGCTCTCTGATCATGTAGCCCAGGCTGGTATGACCCTGACCTTGAGCAGCATCTTACCCTCACCTAGAATGATGCCACAGTACAAAGACAAAATGATCGATTTTAACAATTGGCTAAAATTTTGGTGTCATTCAAAGGGGATCCAGTGTCTGTCAGCCTGGGATGACATGCTCGACAAGCCACGTTGCTTAGCTAGGGGCGGCTTGCACCTGTCACCACTGGGCTTTGGATATTGGCAAAGGCTCTTGTCACCCCCATAGTGCCTTTTTAGGCAAGGCTCAAAAGTCAAACCCACCCCATAGACAGCACAAGGAACAAGAAACTAAGGGTAATGCTGCTAAGCGCCAGAAGTCTTAACCTCAAGATGCACACTCAAGCTCTCCTCAGTATGGAGAACATCGATATCTGTGCAGTGACAGAAACCTGGTTCAAGGCTCCAGAGAGCACCCCAGCACTACCAGGCTATACCTCATATCATGCTTTTCGGCCCCAAAACCGGACCGAACCACAAAAGGAGGGGGAGTTTCCATATTTATCAAGGATATCCACACCTCCAGGTTAGTGGCATTGCCGAAGTATCGGAGACCATCCATGTGCAACTAACAGTGGGCAAGACTGCTTTTCAGTTTATAGCATCCTACAGACCACCCACTCAAAGTCAGGAATCCCATTCGGCTTTCCTGAAAACATTGGAGAACATGAAGATCTCTCCGAACACCATTATATTGGGCGACTTCAACTACCCAAACATTGACTGGAAGCACTACTCAAGCCCCAGCACCTTAGCCCAAAGATTCCTGGAATTTATAAACTCAGATGCTATGGAACAACTAGTCACCACTCCCACAAGAGGGGACAACATACTAGACCTGATCATTACCAACATGGGGACTCTATGCTCCACACCAGAAGTATATCCCTCATTGGTAAGATCAAACCATAAATTAATTTCGCTGGATGTCCACATCCCGACCCCACCCCCAGCCCAGAAAACCACAGTGAAAAACTTCTCAAAAGCGAACTTCTCACTTCTCAAAACCGAAGTGGAATCCTTCAAGGCCCCAGGGCCAGTAGAAATTACAGCCCAAACTGCAGAATCCTATATAAATGCATTCTACGGACATCTCCAGGAATGCATGGATCATGCTATCCCAAACAAAACCAAGACCCAATCATCCAAAGGCAGGCGTCCAGTCTGGTGGACCCCTGCCATAAATAAACTGTACAACAAAAGGAGGAAGCTACTACATGATAGAGCAAAATCCCTAATAGGGAAGGCATCTCTGATCAGTACTAGCAAAAAATTACGATCCCTCATAAAATCCTCCAAGGCCAGCTTGAGAGAAAAATTGCACAGGACACCAAAGACAATCATAAGGCTTTTTCAGTTATGTTAGAAACCTGGGATGCAACTCCCAGACTTGTTCTGAGTTGATTCTAAACGACAAAAAATACACTGAACCCACAGACATTGCCAATATCCTGGCAGTCAGGTTCAGTGCAAACTTCTCCACCTCCTCCCCCCCAAAAGAGCAAGTATCTATCCCGGCAGAGGGCTGCCTCCCAAACATCTCAGATGCTCAGGTGAAGGCTGCCCTCTCCAAAGCAAAAAACACTGCTTCCATGGGACCAGATGGCGTCCCAGGTTGCGTCCTACATGAACTACAAGAAGAACTAATCCCTCAAATAAAACAGCTATACAATCTCAGCCTCACTACCGGATATGTGCCCACAGAATGGCGTACAGCAACAGTGGTCCCACTCCACAAAGGTGGAGCCTCTACGGACCCTGGAAACTATCGCCCCATAAGCCAGACTAGCTTAGTCTGCAAGGCTATGGAGAGGATCATCATGGAGCTCATAAACAAAGACATTGGGGACCTACAGACACTAGATCCTACCCAGTTCGGCTTTGTCAAGGGCAGATCCTGCCTTTTGAACCTGCTTGACTTCTTTGAAACAGTCACCAAAGCCATAGATGAAGAGAAGGTAGTCCACACAGCCTATCTGGACCTTGCAAAGGCATTTGACACAATATCCCACTCGGGCATCATAGATAAGCTATCCAGCTTAAATATAAACCCCTATGTCACAAGATGGGTCGCAAACTGGCTCAAAGACAGATCCCACAGAGTGAGAGTTGCTGGAGCCATGTCAGACTCGAAACCGGTCACAAGTGGTGTCCCACATGGTTCTGTCCTGGGACCACTCTTGTTCGGTATGTACTTTTCCGAGGTACAGGCAAACGTGGGAGGACTATGGCTCACCAAGTTCGCAGACGACTGCAAACTGGGCGCCATAATCAACTCTCCAGCTGACACAAACATCCTTCAAAAAGGTCTCACAGAGACAGATAACTGGTGCCAGTGCCATGGTTTAAAGCTAAATGCCAAAAAATGTATAGTCATACCCTTTGGCAAAAACAATGTGCCCACAAATTACCACATAGGCGGAAACCCATTAAGTACAGAGAAAGTTATTAGGGACCCGGGGACCCAAGTTGATAGCAATCTCTCCTTTGAAAACCACATTGCCAAAGTGGTTAGAAAGACCTTCTACATAGCCCACCTCATCACGAAGGGTTTCACGTCTAGATCAAGAGAGGTAATCGTGCCCTTTTATTCATCCCTCATCAGGCCCATCATAGAATACAGTGCCCCTTTTGGGATGTACCTTACCCGACACCTGCAGCAATTAGAAAGACCCCAAAAGTATCTCACCAAGAGGATCAAGGGTCTCAAACAGATGCCATATGCTGCTCGGTTAAAAAAACTCCAGCTCTACTCAATTGCATACCGCCTACTTCGAGGCGATCTATGCCTGACATACAAAGCTATGTCAAATCCAGAATTAATGGACATGCTTCACCTCAGTAAATCTAAATCCCTTAGAGCCACATGCTCGAGGGACTTGAACCTCAGCACAGAAATAAATAGAACTTGCTGGAGGGACAGGTTCATAACCCAGAGGCTCCCTTCGCTCTGGAATAGAATTCCAGTTCATGTGAGGCAGAACACCTCACTGAATCTCTTCAAGAAGAATCTCGATAAGTGGATGGGGGATCGTAGGTTTGTCCCAGGGATTACTCCCGTGTCACTATTAGACAGAGGCACAGTAAACTAAACCTTAAAAAGGGCACAGTATACTCAAATCAAGGGGTGGCGTAAGCCATACAGAATCGGGCTAGGCTTATAATTGCCCCAGGGCAGATAGCCTAGTATGAACCTATGAACCTATGAACCTAAATATATCCCTGTTTAAAGTCTGAAACATGACACAAGTGAGACTGTTGGAAAGGATTGTTTTAACCAAGTAAAACATGTCAATAAAGCCTAGAATTAAGTACCATCCTGAATTGTAAAAATAAAACAAGTGAGAGTGTGAGAAAGAGATATGAATCCACCAATAAAGTTGTAATAACTCCTGAATAAAGTATACTGCAGTCAGTACAGAATTAAATGAATGTGACAGGCACAACCAAACCGCAAAATGTGTGGAATAAAGTACTGAAGCTGGAATGTGTGTCCCACAATTTGGATATGTTGCTGTAAGTTTGCAATATGCAGATAGTATGGTTGTATGAAATACCAAACATCCACAGTTGTCTAGAGCCATATAAAGCAAATGTAGCAGGATGCTGTAGCTGAACAGAGCCAGATATGAATGTGTATGAATAAAAATGAAATGTATATTAATGTAGCAGTAACATTCCTATCACCAACATGCATAAGTTTACACATAGGAAACTGTAGTCAGACCTGTAGTGTGTATATATCTGCAGCTAGTAGAAATGTACAGCATATGTATAGGTATTTGAAGTTGTTAATTAAATAATGTGAGAGTGTTCAATCTCGCCTTTGTTCTTACACATGGGTTCGGAGCCGATCCTCGGCTCCGTGCCGGCCGACTGCAAGCTCTGCATCGAGAAGAAGCTCGAGGACATCTAATACCCACAATCCCCCTCTGCCTTTACCCCAGATCTAGTTTGCCGCTGCTGCATACGCATCGCTGGGGACTAGCTCGAGGCTGTAACAGATAAGAATTTATCTTTCTGTTTAAACTTTTCAAAAAATTTTCTTTAAATATAGTCTATGATTAGTTAGAGTAGGTGTGTGAGTGGACTTTGATATCTCGGTTCCTTAGATTAGTTACTTAGTTTAACTAAAGGGTACAGAGTTTTTCTGGGCCTACCACCCCTACTTGAATAACTTTGACTAAGTATTGTTGTAGTCTGCTTTATTACAGGAATTGACACTTATTACCGGATTTGACTGTTTTTCATTGGAAGTGACTTTTAATTACTGGACTGTCTTTCTTTATTGTTGCTATGTCAGAAAAATTAAAATCTGGCTTCAAACGTTGTCAGTGTGGCCAAAAAATGTCGGTCACAGACAACCACAGTTCCTGTGTCTACTGTCTTGGCCCTCTCCACTTACAAGAGGACTGCTCTATTTGTCACTCTTTTAGTGGGAGGGTCATGACAGATAGGCGCAGGAAACTGATGGATAGAGGATTGCTGAAACCCTCTTTCCAGGAGGCTCTGGATGCTTCAGACCAGGCATCCCAGTCTTCGAAGGGGTCGAAGGCATCGGAGCCAAAGTCATCGGCTCCGAGCTCTTCGAGTCTAGTTAGATCACCGGTTCCACAGACTTCGGGGCCGAGTGTTCAACTGTTGGCAGTTCGAGCCTCGAGTCTTGGAACCGGTGACGGAGCTCCCTCCACCGACTCTGTTGAGGTCGGCTCCGTCTTCGATCCCTTCGACTCGTTCTTCTAGAGCCCTTTCCGACACCGACGTGGACCGTGTGGTGCAGAAACTTATGGAGCATACGGCCCTGTCCAAGCTTATTTCGGTCTCCTCTCAGTTGATGTCGAGACTTGAAGGCCTGCCACTATCTCCATCTGTTCCTCCTCCGAGACCTGTTCAGTCTTGGAGCCGGAAGAAGCTGACTTGATGATTGTGGAGCCCTCGGTGCCAGAACCGTCTTTTTCTCGGTCGGCACCGTTTACCTCGACTCCATCCGATCCGGTACCGAGTCTCGGGCGAAGATCTGTCCTTGGTTCCGGGACCGAGTCGGACCGATGTTTGTTCCGACGCTCCCTCGGGACCTCGCACGGATCGATTCGGTTCCGTCCTCGGGTCGGTGCCTTGGCTCCTGTTTCAGGGATTCTTCCCATTTCTTCGGAAGCGGGAGATACCTCGACTCGGGACCCCGGGGCCTTCCCTCTCTAGAGGAAGGTGTTGTCTAGCCAGACATCCACATCAGCAGGTACAGCTTCTCCTCCCGCAAAGGACCGTTATCCTCTTCTGCACCCACGGCCACGTCAAGCGTCGGGCACCAGTGTCTCAGCCACCCTGGAGGGTGCCCCTCTTCCTCGGAGGCTTCTTGGATGCTCCCCACGAAGAAGTTCCTAGGAAAAGACTGTGTAAGAGGAGACACTTGGATTCTCCACAAGAATCCTTGACATCTGATACTGACTTAGATGAGTCAGAAGGGTCCCCTAAGTCACCTTCAGAGGATGTCTCTTTTCTGACATCTTGGAGATCCTTAAACAGAGAGGTGACTGGCAAGCCCTCCCCTTCTGAGGATGAGTCAGTTTTGCTGAAGGCATTTGGTGCCCGTCCTTCCTCCTCCTGGGTCACTCCGCCTTTGATGAGTTAATGGAATTAATTGCTCGAAGGCGTGGGAGACTCCTGACACGGTGGAACCAGTCCCTAGGAAGCCAAATAAGTACATCACGGCACCACAGGACAAAGCTTACCTTACCAAAGGAGTTCCAGTAGGCGCCATGGTGGTGGCAGCGCCACGAAAAGGAGATGTCGGAGTCTTCCTCATCTGTCCATCCGCCTAACAAAGATTCTAGGACCATGGACAGATACGGAAGCGCATTTTCAGTTCAGCGGCTTTCTCTATCGTTCCCTGTACAATTTGACTCATTTTCCACGTTTACAGAGGGATCTAGGCAAAGAGTTGGGAGAAACCCTCCAGGGTGCTACAGATGCCGCTGTCTCAGAGAAAGTTACAGCATCTCAACACCCTTACGTCCATTGTGAACTCGTCCATGAGGCTAATATCCTATGCAGCGAAGGATCGAGTAGGGCAGCGGCTTCAGCGATTGCTCTTCGTAGGCAATCCTGGATGCGCTTATGTTCGTTCTGGAAGCCTTCAAGTCTTCCTTTACTAACGCCCCATTTGATGGAGCCACACTTTTGGCCCTAAAGTAAAGGAGACCCTTACCGGTGTGAACAGGAGGGAAAGACTCTGCTGTCGGAGTCCGTTTTCCACCCTTCAGACCGTACCCCAAAGGGCAACGTGGTGGGAAAATGTGGTTTGAAAACCCCAAGGATCTTTCCCAAACACACAGGGTGATGCCCCTCTAGAGGCAGAGGGGGCAGAGGTGGAAGACGCCACCCTGGCGGCAGAGGGTCCAAAACCAAGGTGACAGGGATAACCTCCTGGCAAACCTTTCAGCACTCCTGAGAGGAGGCCCGACTGTCCTGCTCTGGAGGCAGTCGGGGTCGCTTAGCTTTATACCCTCAGGCCTGGCAAAACCTTTCTTCAGACAATTGGGTAAAAGCATTGTTACCAGAGGTTACAAAATCCCATTTCTATCCACCCCATTCCAAAGAAAACTCCCAGATGTACCACCCCATCTGCGAGACCCAGCAGCTACAGAAATTTCAAAGCTGCTAGAAAAAGAGTCATCCAACCAGTCCCAGCGGACCAAATAGGATTCGAACTTACTCAAGGTTCTTTTTAGTTCCAAAGAAAACAGGGGACTGGAGGCCAATTCTGGACCTAAGTCATCTCAACACCTTTGTCAAGAAGGAAAAGTTCCCAATGGTCACGCTTCAATCGATCCTTCCATTCTTACAGAAGGACGACTGGATGTGCTCAATAGATCTGAAGGACGCATACTACCACATCAAAATGGCCAGGGCGTCCAGGGATCATTTGCGCTTCCGGCTGGGAGCCAGTCACTATCAGTTTCGAGCCCTGCCCTTTGGCCTGACCACAGCCCCCAGGGTCTTTACCAAATGCATGGCAGTGGTAGCGTCTCATCTGAGGCGCCTAGGATTCCAGGTGTTTCCGTATCTGGACGACTGGCTCCTGTCTGCCACCACCAGGCGTCAACTGATACAAACCAGGGATTACACCCTACAACTTTGTACACACCTTGGCATCTCAGTAAATTTCGAAAAATTGTTGCTACAGCCATCACAGCATACCTTATTCATAGGAGCGGAATTAGATACGCGTCAGTTAGTTCTAAAACTTCCGACAGAAAGAATAGTAGCACTTCAATTCAACATTTCCCTTCTTCTGTCGTCCAGAAAGTCCCCAGCAAAAATTGTTCTGAAAGTTTTGGGTCTCATGGCAGCTTCTCTCATAGCGATACCATTGGGAAGACTGCACATGAGAGTGTTGGCTTCTATTTGCACAATGGTCATTCCAACAACTTCCACTGACTCACGAAATATTGATAACGAAAACATGCAAATCACACCTAATGTGGTGGTTACAGACTTGCAACCTATCCAGCGGAAGACCATTTGTGCTAGCCGCACCGTCAGCGACGATAACCACGGACGCTTCCCTGATAGGGTGGGGGGGCATCTTTCAGGGACAGACAGTCCAAGGCGAATGGACCAATCTGGAGTACAATCTGCACATCAATGTTCTGGAGTTGAGGGCAGTGTTTTTGGCGTTGCAACACTTTGCTCCCCTTCTTCCTCCAGGGACCATTGCAGTTCAGACAGACAACATGTCCGTAGTCTGGTACATAAACAAGCAAGGGGGAACCAGGTCTTACCAACTATGCAGAGGCCATGAGAATTTGGCAATGGGCAGAGTCCACCGGTCGCTTTCTGATGCAGCGCACATCCCGGGTCATCCAGCGTCATAGCCGACAGGCTGAGCAGAACAATACTATTGCCTCACGAGTGGTCCCTCAAACAGTCAGTTGCGAGAAGGATTTTTCGCAAATGGGGCCAGCCTACCTGCGATCTGTTTGCGTCTCCAATGAACGCCAAATGCAGGAGCTACTTTGCCCTATTACCCTCCAGGGAAGTCCCCAGGGACGCTGGTGCACGATTGGCCCCGGGTCTCCTATATGCTTTTCCTCCATTTCCCCTGATTGCAAAGTTTCTACAGAAAGCCAACAACCTTCAGAGGACTATTATTCTCATTGCCCGTTCTGGCCTCGTCAAATTTGGTTCCCCTTTCTATTGCATCACCGCATTCGGGGACCTTGGATGCTGGACCCAGAGCCAGATCTACTGACTCACTCGTCAGGAGTTCCTCACCCGTCTCTAGAGTCTCTCCATCTAGCAGCTTGGCTGCTCCGCTTCCTTTAGCCAGGTCAGTTCCCCTTACATCGGCAGTTCAAGATATTTTAGTAGCTTCTCATAAAGTTTCCACTACAAAGACTTACACCAGTAAGTGGAATCGTTTTGTCTTCTGGGCGGAATCACATCATTTGGACCCTGTTACAGCTCCGTTAAACAAGGTTTTAGAATTCTTGACTGAATTATTTCATGAAGGAGCTTCCCCGGCTACTTTAAGAGTACAGTTAGCTGCCATTTCTAACTATCATATAGAAGAATGTGGTGCGCCTATTATGGCTCACAGACTTTGTAAAGCCTTTTAAAAGGTTCCTTTCATATCAGACCACCAGTCAGAAGTCCGACATCACCGTGGAATTTAAATTTGTTGCTTTCTAAATTGATGTTGCCACCCTTTGAACCAGCTTCAAGTTGCACGTTGAAATTTTTGTCATGGAAAACATTATTTCTAGTGGCCATTACATCTGCTAGACGAGTGTCTGAGCTTCAGGCCCTTTCGGTCAAACATCCTTATTTAATATTTCATTCTGACAGAGTATCCCTACGCACTAATCCATCCTTTCTTCCCAAAGTTTGTTCTTCTAGTAATATTAATCAGTCCATTGAATTACCCACCTTCTTTCACTCTAATAAATTGGAGTATATGTTGCACAAACTGGGCGTCCATAGACAACTCAGATTTTATTTGGATAGAACAAAAGATCACAGGAAATCTGATCAACTATTTGTAGCTTTTGCTGACAGCAGAAAGGGTCTTGCAGTTACGAAACGAACTCTTTCTAAATGGCTAACTGACTGTATCACATATGTTTATGAAGCCTCTGACCAAACTTTATCTGCAAAACCCAGAGGACATTCTACCAGATCAGTGTCTACATCTTTGGCTCACGCAGCTCGCTTACCTTTAGACACTATTTGTGCGGCTGCTACTTGGGCTAAACCACATGCATTTATCTCTCATTACAAAGTGGACAGGGTTTCTAGGGATAGGGCAACCTTTGGTTCCACTGTGCTCAAGAACGTTCTCCCTTGAGTTCCTCAGGATCATGGAGCTAGGGACGCTACCCATGTGTAAGAACAAAGGCGAGATTGAACACTCTCACATAAAGAAGTTATGTCCTTACCATAACGTTCCATGTGGAGTGTTCATCTCGCCTTGGTTATTACACTCCCACCCTTCCCACCCTTTGGAAGAACGTTCAATTTGGTGCCTGGTCTGGAGTATTCTCCTTCTGCTGTTGCAGTATTACTGTTACTATCATACTCTTGGTATGTTTGTATATATGTACTTTTATGTATATAGTTGGCATGTGTGCGTGCTTTATGTCTGGTTTGCTTGCAAACTAGATCTGAGGTAAAGGCAGAGGGGGATTGTGGGTATTAGATGTCCTCGAGCTTCTTCTCGATGCAGAGCTTGCAGTCGGCCGGCACGGAGCCGAGGATCGGCTCCGAACCCATGTGTAATAACCAAGGCGAGATGAACACTCCACATGGAACGTTATGGTAAGGACATAACTTCTTTTTTCTTCACCCTACCCTATAACCACAAATAATCCATTCCACATGAAATGGGAATGTGTATTCACAATTAACTCCCCTGGACATTTGTCCTGTTGGTTCATACATATTTGCATGTACGTTGATGCATGTGCCCTGTTCATACATCCAAACCTGATGGCATGTTGCCATCAATCAACCCTGCATGTTGTTGTATTGTGTATTGTTGTTCAAATTATCCATGTGTTATGCTTGCTGTTCAATGGCTTGAATTTATGGGTGTTTGGTTAATGGGAATACTAATGCATGCTGTTACAACTAATTGTGAATGGTATTGTACGTTACTAACCCAAACTGTCATAAAATAATGCAAAACATAGGACGACAGGGAAGGTGGGTTCCAGCGGAACCACCTCTCCCACCTCAGCTGGAGAGTGCACCTGGCAGTAGTGCCCAGGCCGGAACCTCCTCCGGTGGCCCTGTGCCACCTGTGGGTGGAAGCGCTGCAGGGGATGAGGCTCGTCACCCCTCTGCAAGCGTGGCCGGAGGAGAACATCCATTCACCCTCTATAATGTCCGGACTATGGTGTGTAGGGAGATCAGGCACGCTGTGCTTGGGCCCCTACGCCAGCTTGAGGCATGGGTGGCACAACTCACGGACGTGCCTGCTGCCCGTCCTACACAGCCCCCAGTACAGCCCCGTCCTGGGTAGTGAAAGCACAGTGGCAACTGCCCATGGGTGGGGATCTCAGTTCCACTGTTGCCATCTGTGGGCTCATGGGCTCGAGATATCCAAACATCCATCCCCGTCAATTGTGTATCCCCCCACATGTATCATACACCACCCCTGTATGCGTCTTGTTTGTCTTGTCTGTTAACCTCCCCTACCTACCTCCCCAGCTATACCGACTTCCTGTACCTGACATACCACTCTCACCTGGAAAAAAAAAGGGCACTCTGTACCCACAAAAAAATTACGCCCCATACATAGCTGCCCATTTTGCGCACATGTCTGATGGACATGTAAACTGGCAATTACAATTGGCTCTACAACAAATATTGTTGTCCTCACACCTCTCTCAGGGGTGGAAGGTTTCAAATTTCACACCAAATTACAAACATATGCACAGCTGTTGCTGATGAAGAAATGGGCAGCTATGGGCCTTTCCTACATCCCTCCTGCAAAACCCGAGCTTGTTTTCCTACTGTCCTATCCTCTTTGTGCCCCCTTTTTCACCACTTTCCTATCTCCCCGTTTTCTTTTCTTTAAAAGAAAATAGCGTGGTGTCTTGTGACAGTAAGCACTTTTAAGCAGTAGTAAGCGGGAGTGCGCTTCTGTGCGCTTAGCTAAGCATGTGTGCGTGAAGCTAAGCGGCAGTATGCATGCATGACCTCCGCGCAAACCAGCGCTAACCCGCTTACAACTGCTTAAAAGTGCCTTAGTCACTCTGAATGACAAGGCCTGTAGTTTTCACAGCAGCAAAATAAAATACCTCTGTCAGTCTCGAACCCAGGACCTTGGAAACACTAGTCTGCATGACTTACCACTAAGCCATGACTGCTATACAAGAACATTGTGCTGAAAGAAATATATCATGAAATAGTAGGAATTAATGTAAAGGGAATATAGCATGTCTAGTACACAAAGCATGTCATGTATATTTACTGTCAAATCTAGTGGATTTGTAAAATAGTACTGTGTGAAGAGAAACAGCCATGCTAGTTGTTAGCTAGTAGGTAATAATGTCACAGTAGCATCTGGCAAGCCACACACATACTCAGAGCAGGATAAACACTGCCATAGTTGAATAGTTAAGAGCCCAGACATAGCAACTGTGACTGAGTTACAGGGATGTCCCTAATGTGAAAACAAATGTCAGCTGCGCCCCACTGACACCCTGTGAAATGTACTAACAGTAGGCAGAAAGGTGTTACTACACATGCAATGGTAACTATGAATTACTGAAAGTATGCACCACTTACACGTCACAAATGGTGTAGTAATACATATACTCGAAATAACCCACAGTCACAACTGCAGAATACCAGAATATTTCATTGGAGTATCCCACTAATATGTACCATTCCATGAGGCTGATAAAAGATGCACCTGAGAGTATCTGAGGCCTGCTCAGCAGCATGATCAAATACCCTTGTAAGTGTCAAGGCCCACACCATGGCCAGACCACATTGCATGCAGTAACACCCTACCACAACAAACAAATAGGGAATTGCTGCCCAAACAGATATAGCAAGCATTACAAGTTGTGAATGTAAATATAAAATAGGAAAGCCATAGCAACACATTACAGGAAAGACACCTAGCAGGCATACAAGGAGTGAATGTAAAGGGCAAATATTGAAGCCATAGCAACAGATTGCAAGAGCCACTGCTATATACCAGTTACACCACAATTCCCACAGGAAAGCACACACACCCATATACACAGTATTACTAGTCGTAGGTGTCAGTTTACATACACACGGAGAAGAGGAAACTGGAGGAAGGAATACTCAGCTTACAGTACAACATGCATTGCAGTGTCTACAACACAGCCTGAAATATGAGAGACATACCAACCCTTACACTCACATAACAGTGTCCACAGCAAACCAGCATGGTCCCCACCCTGATAATCTGAAAGGGCTATGCCTACCTAACAGACCTTTTTATAGCACTGTCCTGAAATCACAGTGAGAACTGAAATCACTACACAACAGGCTGCATGCAATTAGTAAATGCTGGCTAACAATTGGTGCAGAGGCCATCACATGGACATGTGCAGATACCTACAAAAGCATCCTGTACTCCCAGTCCACACATGCAATACTTTCGTTGCACCCTCTGGAGGTAGAGACAGAGAGAGAGAGAGAGAGAGAGAAAGAGAAAGAAAGAAATAAAAAAAAAAATAAAAAAAGTAACAACAAAACAAGATGACAGCAGGCCAACTAACTGAAAGCCTACACAAACAGCTGCAACAAACACAGGTAATGTAAAGTACTAATATAATAGTCTACATACTGTGAACCCTCCATATGTGTTATTTGTCTGTATCTATGTATATGAAGATATGCATAGGGCCAGGGACATACTGCAACTGTCACTGAAGGCTCTACATACATATGTATGTGTAGGTAGCTATGTGCACATAGCAATGTAGGTTGTAGTGCAATGTACAAGTAGGTTGTACAATAATGGATGTTCATCAGTACGTTACTGTGTGTATACATATGTGGAACTAAAAAGGAGTATATATATATATATATATATATATATATATATATATATATATATATATATATATATATATCATGTGTATACGTATGTATATCGAGATATGTATGTATATATATATATATATATATATAATATGCATATATGTATACATAGATAGAGAGGGATGTAGAAATACATAGACATATATAGTTTCACAGTGTCATAGTTTAGTACTAGGCTGTCTGCAGACAGTGTACAGAATAGATTTAGAAAACTGTGCCTCTGTCTAGTAGTGACACAGTGAAGACCCCCTTACATAATAGCATTAGTTTACTGTGCCTCTGTGTAGTAGTGACACAGAGATGACCCCTGGTGTAAACCTATGATCTCCCATCCACTCGTCAATAATTCACATGAAGAGAGTCAGTGAGGGGCTCTGCCTAACATGAACTAGGATTCTGTTCCAGAGTATGGGAAGCCTCTGAGTTATGAATCTGTCCCTACAGCATGTCCTATTCATATTTGTGCTGATGTTTACATCTGTAGCTCTTGTGGTTCTGATGGATTTGGATTTTATGAGGTGGAACATGTCCATCAATTCCTGATTGGACATGGGCTTGTACGTCAGGCACAGATCACCTCTAAGTAGGCGGTATGCTACGGAATAGAGCTGGAGTTTCTTTAGTCTGGCAGCATATGACATTTGTTGGAGACCCTTGATCCTCTTGGTGAGGTATCCCTAGCTGTTGCAAGTGCCAAGTGAGGTACATACCAAATGGGACATAGTACACATTCATGGGCCTGATAAGGGAGGAGTATAGGGGTACAATGACCTCCTTTGATCTGGATGTGAATCCCTTCATGATAAGGTGGGCAAGGTAGGAAGTCTTTCCAACCACTTTGGCAACGTGGGTATCAAATGAGAGGTCAGTATCGATTTGTGTCCCCAGGTCTCTGATTACTTTGTCTGTACTCAGTGGGTTACTGTCTATGTGATAATATGTGGGTACTTTGTTTTTCCCAAAGGGGATGACTATACATTATTTGGCATTCAATTTAAGGCCATGACTCCGGCACCAGTTGTCCGTTTCAATGAGGCCTTTCTGTAGGATGTATGTGTCAGCTGGTGTATCGACTATGGCGCCTAGTATGCAGTCATCTTTGAACTTTGTCAGCCACTACCCTCCCATGTTTGCTTCCACATCTGAGAAATAAATGCCGAACATGAGGGGTCCCAGGACAGAAACCTGTGGGACACCACTTGTGACTGGCTCTGAGTCTGACATGGCACCAGCGATTTTGACTTTATGGTTTCTATCCTTTAGCCGGTTTGCAACCCATCTTGTGACATATGGATTTACATTTAAGCTGTTGAGCTTGTCTATGATGCCAGAGTGGCGTATTGTGTCGAAAGCTTTAGCCAAGTCCAGGTAGGCTGTACGGACTGCTGTGCCCTCATCAATGGCTCTAGTGACTGTTTTGAAAAGGTCAACCAGGTTCAAAAGGCAGGATCTGCCCTTTACAAAGCCGAACTGGGTGGGATCAAGTGTCTGTATGTCCCCAATGTCTCTGTGTATGAGTCCCATAATGAGTCTTTCCATAGCTTTGCAGACCAGGCTGGTTAAGCTTATGGGGCGGTAGTTTCCAGGGTCTGTAGATGTGCCTCCTTTGTGGAGTGGGACTACTGTTGCTGTATGCCAGTGTTCAGGTACATATGCTGTAGTAAGGCTATGGTTAAGTAGCATTTTATGTGCGGGTGTAGCTCCTCTTGGAGTTCACGTAGCACGCAACCCGGGATACCGTCGGGTCCCATTGATGCTGTGTTTATAGCTTTGCTGAGGGCAGTTCTCAGCTGGACATCTGGAATGACAGGGAGGTTACATTCAGCTGGGATAAGTAATTCCTATTTTGGGGGTGAGGGAAGGGAGAAATTTGCACTGAACCTGTCTGCCAGAATGTTGGCAATATCTGTGTGTTCAGTGTAGTTTTTGTCACTGTGAACTAACTCTGAACATATCTGAGGGTTTCCGCCCAGGTTTCTAACATAGCAGAAGAAGGCCTTGTGGATGTCCTTCATGGATGCATCTGCAGTCATAACAAGTGGGTTGTCCTGTCGTCAGGCAGCCCTGCAGTCGGCCGGATTCCAAAGTCCGGGTCCGGCTTCGGCTGATGTCGCACTCCACCCGACGTCATCTCTGTTGGTCTTCGGGTATAAAAGCATCAGCCGACGCCATTTTCCTCAGTCTTTCTTGCCGCGTGGCGCCCGAAGCAGAAGCTGTTCGCAAGTGCCGGTCGGTCGGATCCAGAGATTACTTCTACCGAATACTACTTGAAGACTTCTAAAGCTAAGTACCCGTTGGGGACTCTTTCTTGCCTCAGCCGATGTCAGAAAAAGTTAACAATTGTTTAACCTGTGGGAAACAAATACCTCATAAAGATTTCCACTCTTACTGTCTGCCTTGTTTAGGCCCAGCCCACGACGTAGCAGCCTGTTCGGCCTGTGCCTCTTTCAACCGACGAACGCTTAGGCGCGGTCGGAGTTTGCAGAACAGTTTTTGGTTCTGATTTTGCGTACATTATGCCGTCGGATCCTCCGACTACCCCAAAAACGCAAAGATAAAGACCGACACTCGCGGTCCGGTTTCGGCGAAACCACGGTAAAGCAAACCGCGAGTGTCTCTGTTTCGGCTGAAACCGAGAAAACTGATCAAAGTACAGCTGAACCTATTCTTACAACTGAGGCCCCTGCTACAACTCTTGAATCGACCTCAGAAATTTTACCCACTACGGTAATTGACTTATCAGACACCATTCCCTTGGATGTCTCTACCCCAGCACGTGGTGCTGCTAGGCCTCCTGCTGCCATGTCCATTAAGGCCTTCGCCAGGGCTAAAGCAGCCAAGACTTCTAAAACAGTGCCTGTTAAACCCCCCACATCCAGGCCCTCTTCTAGTTCTCAAATGCTTTCTTTGGCAGAAGATTTAATTTCTTTAATTAGAGGATCTCAATCTCACCCAGACAGGGCCTCTCAGCCCCCAGAGAAGAGACCTAGGGCAGAGCCCCCTGAGCCAGTGTCTTCTGATGATTCTGCTGATGAATCAGACATAACTGACCAGCCTGAGGCTCCCTTCTCCAATTTTGAAGATTCTGATGCTGAAGAATCCATTCCAGCTGCTTCCCCACCAGAAGAATTCTCCTTTGGGGAAACCTTGCATGCCATGAGAACAGTTCCAATGGCAGCAACAGGATTTTCAGACTCCAGAAAAGACTTAGGACCTTTCTGCACCTCCCACAGCACAGGCCCTTAGCTATACCTCCTGTTCTCTCTGTGGTGGATGATGCTTTCAATGATGTTTGCTCCGCTCCAGATTCTTTACCCCAGCCCCTGCCAAACCAGACAGATTTTACAGGGTGCCAGATACTCATCACCACCTTTACAAGGCCCCACTTGCAGACCCAGAAACTATATCCCAGGGTCCCAAGGCAGTAGCATGACCACAGCTAAAAACCCTATTCCTTCTGAAAGGGAAGCAAGGTCATTAGACAGATGGGGTAAAAGGTCTACACTTCAGCTACTCTCTCAGCTAGAGCTTTAAACTGTCAGTTTCACATGATACAATACCAAGAGTTTATGCTTGTTCAGTTAACTAAAAACTAACCACTGATGAATCTCTTGATAAGAAATATGTATTAGAGATGGTAAATAACATACAACAGGTTAGCAACCATTCCTTAAAATGTGGCTATGATGCACTGGAGGCTTCATTTAGATCAGCCATGACAGGCACAGTGATAAGAAGGCATGCATGGCTAAAAGAACAAGCTTTACCGGATCATGTTAAAGCTAAGTTGCTAGATGCTCCTATGGACAAGACAAGTTTGTTTGGTACACCTGCCCAGCAGGTTATGAAGAAAATGGAAGAAAAGGCAAAATCTGTTCAAACTGTTAAAGATTTCTTGCAGGTTCAACCCCAAGGTTTAGCAGGAACTGGCCTGCCAAAATTGGTCCTTTCCTGACTCCACAAAATTTCAAAGGGGCAGGAATAGGCGCTCCAGAGGCAGAAACCAATCCAGAGGAGGTGCCTACAGAGGGCGACAGTGGCAAGGTAACAACAGAGGCACAGACACAGCCACTGCCACTACATCAGCACAACCACAGTGACTTAATCCTAAATCCGCCTACCAGGGAACAAATAGCAGCTCCTCTAGGCGGAAAGTTAACCTTATTTTCAAAGAACTGGCACTACATAACAAAAGACAAGTGGATTTTACAAACCATAGATCAAGGTTACGCGTTGCACTTCCACACTTTACCAGTCAAAAGAGGAATGCCAAACCTACCTCCAAATCAAAAAACAGAGGCTCTACGCCAGATAATGGAGTTAGCAAACATGAGAGCTGTGGAAAGAGTGCCAACAACAGAACAAGGAAAGGGTTCTACTCCAGACTATTCCTAGTTCCAAGAAAGGAAAAAGTTGGAGACCAATTCTCGACCTGTCCACCTTAAATACATACATCATTGTCCCAAAATTCAAAATGCTGACCCTACAGCAACTTCTTCCCATGCTGGGCAAGGAGTCTTGGCTGGTAACTCTAGATCTCAAGGAGGCATACCTGCACGTCCCCATTCGACCAATCTGCAGAAGATACCTCAGATTTCTTGCAGGATCAGAGCACTATCAATTCTCAGCATTGCCCTTTGGCTTATCTACTGCGCCCAGAGTATTCACAAAATGCCTGGCATCAGTAATCGCCCATTGCAGACTACAGGGAATCCAAATTTACCCATACCTGGGCGACTGCCTGCTACAAGGGGACAACAAAAGCAAGCTGACAACAGATTTACAAAGGGTCATTTACTTGCTACAAGGACTGGGATACACAGTCAATTTACAAAAGTCAAGGCTGATACCATCCCAAACAAGGACGTTCTTGGGGCGGAATTGGACACAGTACAACAAATGGCATTCCTGACTACAGAAAAACAAAAGAACTTCCTCTTTACTTCTTGGCACTAACAAAACTGAACAAGTTAACAGCAAGAAAAGTTCTGCAGGCCTTGGGCTTCATGGCATCATGCATAATCTTGGTCCCATTTGCCAGACTACATATGAGGAAACTACAGTGGTACCTAAAGAATTTATGGTCCCAACACAGACACAGTCTAGAAACAGAAATCCCACTAATTCCATGCTTAAAACAGGAGTTCCTATGGTGGGCTCAGGCATGCCAGTCAAACCCAGGCCTACCCTTTCGCAGATGTCAACCAAGCCAGACCATCACAACAGACGCTTCAGACCTAGGATGGGGGCCCACATGCTGGACAAATGCGTGCAAGGATTGTGGACACAGGATCAACTTCGCCTGCACATCAATCTAAAAGAAATGCTGGCAGTAAAACTGGCAATCCAAAAGTTCAAACCATTTCTCAAAGAGGGCCAGTTGATGATAAGGACAGACAACACCACAGTCATGTGGTACATCAACAAACAGGGAGGCACTCATTCATACCCCTATGCAGAATGACCTTGGAGCTGTGGACCCTGGCACTCAGCTACAACATTCAGTTACAGGCAATATTTGTACCGGGAAAGACAATACTCTAGCAGACATATTAAGCAGAACCACTGGATGCCCACGAATGGAAACTGCACCCGGACATCTTCAAGACCATCTCAAAGAAATGGGGAATGCCACAGATAGACCTATTCGCATCACCTCTCAATCACCAGCTCGAAAAATTCTGCACAAGGACATTCCACCCACTAGCATGGAAAGTGGACTCACTCTCCTTCAACTGGAAAGGCCTAACAGCATATGCATTCCCACCTCTTCCTTTGATACACAAGGTACTACTAAAAATCAAGGAAGAACGTCCAAGGATAATCCTGATAGCTCCAAACTGGCCAAGACAGCACTGGTACCCACTACTGAAGAGCATGTCTCGAACAAAATGTGGCCAATACCTCTGATGCCTTTGATGTTAACTCAGAACAACTACAGCATCATACATCCAAACCTAAAAACGCTGCAACTGACTGCATGGAACATCATATAACAGCAGCTAATCCAGAACTTTCCCAAAGAGTTAAAGACATTATTCTTGAAGCACGCAGACCTTCAACAAGAAGGAACTATGCTGGAAAATGGAAAAGGTTTGTCATTTGGAATACGGAAAGAGGAAAAGATGTGTCAAACATAGATATGCCTAACATTCTGGAGTATCTGGCCGAACTTCTTCATTCAGGCCTGTCCTACTCCTCCATCAAGATACATGCATCAGCTATTTCAGCAGAATACAGCTTTGATCCACCTGTTTTTTCGCACCCTTTGCACAGGCAGTTCCTCAGAGGAATCAAGAATGTAAAACCT